>NC_048298.1:262011962-262055471 GCF_013100865.1 Trachemys scripta elegans
CCCCCCCCCCCCCCCCCCCCCCCCCAGTGCTGCTTTACCGTGTTCTATCCAAATTTGAGTTATATCAGGTCACTTTATATCGGGGTAGAGGTGTATTTTGAAATTTATCATGCTGCCTTCATATCATTTTTTAACATGAAAAATTAACTGAATTTGGTGCATTTAAAAGATGCCAAAAGACAGCACTATGGAAATAATTCTTCTGATCTTATAGGGAGACAATTCATCTTAATAAAAGGGCCAACTTAAGTATCACTTCAGCTCTGTTTTGAAGGATTATGTGGTACTTAAGTGGTGCTTTGGCCTTCTGTGGGCCCTCTGCACCAGTGGCGGATTACCGCACGGGCCAACGGGACCTGTGCCCAGTGGACCAGGCCAATTTGTGGGTCCCTGCAGGATCACCAGAACTCTTGGCCCATCCCCTGCTCCTCCTCTCCCACTCCCACTCCCAGCACCCAGGGCTCCACTGCCCTGCTCCTCCTCTTCCCTCTGAGGCCCTGCCTCCTGGCCAGGCCAGAAGCCAAAGGATGGCTGTAGTAGGGTGAGTATATTCCCCCTCCCTCCACCACGCAGAGCTGGCTGAGCCACTTACCCAAACGGCTCTCCTCAGCCCTCCCCCCTTCATGTGGACCTGGCTCAAGCCTCTCTCCCGAGCCCTGCCCAGTCCCAAGCCCCTCTCCTCAGGGGTGCTGGAACAACTTGTATGGTGGGGGTGCTGAGAGCCATTGAATCAAACTGTAAACCTTGTATATGATGGAAACCAATTCAAGTCAGGGGGTGTGGTAGCACCCCCAGCTCCCCTAGTTCCAGCATCTCTGCCTCTCCCCCGCTCAGAGCAGGCCTTAGGGAAAACGGTGCCCTCGGAGAACTTTTATTTTGGTGCCCCTAGCCCTCCATTGCACCTTGCCCCCCATGGGCTTCCCAGCCTCTCTGCACCCCTAACCCCTGCACTGTACCTCCTCCTGTGCCCCTAATCCTGCCTCCTCCTGCACCCCTAACCCTGCACTCTGCACCCTCCTGTGCCCCAACCCATGCACCCCCTCCTGCACCCCAACCCCTGAAGCCTCCTCCTGCGCTTCTAAACCCTGCATTGTGCCCACTCCTATGACTCTAATCCCTGAAGCCCCTCCCTGTGCTTCTAAGCCCTGCATTGTTCCCCCTGAACCTCCTCCTCCACCCCAATCCTTGTACCCCTAACCCCTAGGCATAGAAAAATCTTGCGGGGGACAAGCTGTATCTGTGTGCTGCTCACTCCCCCCATGTTCCTCCTCTGGGAAGAAGCATGGAGAATCTGGGCACCCCCCATGCAGCACTCTTCTGCCAGCTGAGAGCAGTTTCTGACTCCACACCAGTAGTGCATACCTCTGCACTGCCACGTGGTGCCCCTGGGAGGTCACCCAGGTGGCCCTCTCCTAAGGCCAGTCCTTTCCCAAGACCCCTGTGTGGACCTGGTCCAAGCCCTCTCCTCCTCCCCTGCTCACTCCGCCACTCTCCCCCCTAAACTCCACTGCTCTCACACACACACCCCAGCCTCTTTTTTTCAAAACTGGGCATTTTTCCCATTTGCTCTTGCCAACTGATCATCAGTTGGCAAGAGAAAACAGGACAAATGCCCAGTTTTGCCAAAAAAAAAAAAAGGTTGGGACATCTCAGGCAGGGTTTAAAAAGGGTTCGTCTCAGCCAAAATGGGACATATGGTCACCCTAGGCTGTAGTAAGAGCTGCCCAGGTAGCCCAGACAGCAGTGGGGAGCCCCGGACACTCCATCTGCCCTGGGCAAGGTGCTGGGGTGCCTGTGTCCCTGGCCCCCTGAGCGTGCCTCTCAGGGCAGGTGGAAGGTCCCCAGGCAGCTCTTACCAGCACCTACCTTCTGGCCAGGCTAGGAGGAGGGGCCATGGGGGGAAAGGATGGAGCAGGGGATGGGGCCCTGTGGCAGGAGGTGTGGGGAGCATCCAAATGTTCTTTGTGTTCAGGGCCCCAGTAAATCTTAATCTGCCTCTGCTCTGCAAAGAACCATTTGAAAGGTATAACATAGGGCCTATCAGTTCAAATTTCCATGCATTGGCCTTCCAATGTACCTCAAGCCTGATTTTTAAAGGGGCCACTTATATGTAGTGAAAGGATAATACAGTCTCTGATTATTCCCTGGACTCTTTGCTTAGACAGTCATAGCTGGTGGAGCTTTTAATATGTGGACACTTGTTAACTTGGAACAGAACTGGCACCAAGAACTCATTCAACAAGTTTCAGTAGGTAATGATTTTCAATTGTTGGGTCTGACTTAGTTTGGATTTGAACCTGAGAACTAGCCATAAAACTCTTCACTAATTACTTCACCATACTGTTCATCATAAATTTAAAACAAATTCAGTCATAATTAATAACAAAGAAAACCCAAAAGAGGTGAAAAGTTTATTTAGGGCTCCATCCTGCAAGGAGCTGAGAAACTCTTGGAGGTGCTGAGCATTCTCAGCTACCAGAAAAATCAGTATAGTTGAAGGTTCATAGCCCTTAGTGTTTTGCTACCGTAATTAATGAATGAAACCACAGGTATTAATTTGCTAAAATTTAAAAGAAAATCATTATTTAGTGCTTTTAAAAAGGTATCAGAAATCATTGCTTATTTCTCCACTTGCATCACTGGGGAAAATTACTTGATCTAATTTAAACCTTTTCATGTAACAAAAAAATAAGTGTCTGGGCTGACAACTTGTACGCCAAGTTTCGCCCTGAGGCAATTTCAAATGGACAAGTTATTATTAACCCCTGAAAATAGCAGTTTCTGACAGAAATTATGGGAGCACCTGAAATATAGAGTTGCTGACACCATTCGAAAATAATTGTGTTCTTTGCTGTAATATTAATTCAAACTGAGTCAACTGTCTTGTGAGACCTCAACTGCCTTGCTAGGAAGAGTTGTTCATTGTGAAATCTTCTCTCTGACTTCTGATGGAAGAATAATTATTCTTTAACTGTTTTAGTGATTCAACCTTTTATAGGGTCACCAGCCCAGTTGCCAACTTTCACACGGTAAATAAGCACCCCAACTTTCACAATAAGCCAAAAATCAAGCTAATCCCATTTCAAAACAAGGTCAAAACAAGCCAATCCCTAAGAACCCCAACACTCTATGTGACTAGATCTCCTCGGCATGCAATCTGGGACTGTGGTGGGCCTGCTGTGCACCCCTGACTTTCTGCCTCCTTGTCCCTGCTTTCCCCTTGCCCCCCCTTGACTCTGCTTGTTGGGAGCCGATCAAAAAAAAAAAAAGAAGCAACAAGCTATAAGCAAAACAAGCTACAACAAGACAAAACTAGCCAACAAGCAACTCACAAGCCAATTAAGCCCCAAACAAACCCAATTTCTGCATTTTTTCTGTGGGTTTGGCATGTTTGGTCTCCTGGTGAAGCCCATTCTTCACTCTCTCTTGAAGTTTGTTCAACACCCCCAAGAGTCTCTCTCTTTTTTGAACGATGATTATGTTTTCAGGTTACAGTCCTGAGAGTGACCGTCAATTTCTGGCCCATTCTCCACCTTTGAAAACTGGCCAAATGCCTTAGATAACTAACTTTACTTGTGTATTTTTAGCATTCCCCAGATATTCCTTGTAGTAAGCATATGGGATATAAGTAGACAGGGCTACTGGGGCAATAGTACCTTTTTATATGTAACCAATGAAGGCTATAGTAGAAGCATGCCTAAAAACATGTCCCTAAAAACATAGGTTGTCTGTGTACACATTTCATCTTCATTGATCAGAGAGGAGTATCCTGCACCTATAGCAGTCACCTCCAAAAATATGTTTGTTGCCTTTCGAAGATAAGATGACTTTAGTATTTGCAGTATTCCCTAATCCTTTGTACTTATTACTTGAGTAGTAAGGGAAAGTGATAATCTATTACTTTTATGTAAAGCAAATGATATGTTTTCAGGGTGCATATTCCTACGAATTGTCGGCATATGAATGAGTTCTACAATGCACCTGGAGGGAGATGTCAGATCCAGGGCTGACGAGGGGGGGGGAAGCCAGTACAAATTACCGGGGTGCGCCGGTCTGGAAGGAGGCCCAGCTTCCCCCCCTCTCGTCGGCCCTGTTTAGTCGGTCCACCCTTGCTGGGGGGCCCGAAAAAAAATTTTCACCGGGGCCCAAACCTGCTCTCGGTGGCCCTGGTCAGATCTTTAAAGGTGACAGCAAGTGTTAAACATTTTAGCAAGCATTTGCACTGCAAAGTGCATGCTCAATTGATATGGTCAATTTTGTATGCCCATAAGTAAATGCTTAGTCGGGAATTGGCTGAAAATTTACCCTGTGGCCTTAATGGGAATTGTGAACACAACTGCTACCTTCTGCTGAGATGTAAAGAGTATGTGCAAGTATTAACATTATTAATAGATGTTTGCAGGGCTGTCCTTACCCGTATGCAGCTGCGTAGGACACCAAATTTCCTGGTGCCTGCACAGCTGCGTGCTGCTCTAGCCCCTGCGCCGGCTCTTCTCCAGGGCCCCCACCCCTTCTCTGCCCCAGCCCTGCCTCGTCCTGCCCCTGCCCAGCCCCGCTCCCACTCCCCTGAGCTCTGCAGCAGGGTCGGGGTGTTGCATTCACCGGCGGTGGGAATACAGTGACCCAGCCCCAGCCACACTGCTGGTGAGTGCTGGGGGGTGGTTCCCCCTGCCCCCTAAGCCAGTCCACCCCCTCACCCCCCCACCCCACGCGGAGGCCTGGGGCTTGCCCTCCGTCCCGCATGGAGAACTGGGGCCTGCTCCTCACCCGCCCCCCCTCCCCTGCGGAGGCCTGGGGTCCCATACCCCCCCTCCACAGGGGGGGCTGTGTAGGGCCCCAAAATAGCTAGGGACAGCCCTGGATGTTTGCACCTGAAGACAAAAGCACAAAGTTGTCTATAAACCTTTCTCCATGTACACAGATTATCCATTTTCTATATATCCCTGATATACCTGAGAGGTCTGGGAAATGTTATCCAATCTTTAAGGACAAGGCTGTTGGGGGAGCTAGTCCCAGAACTTGTTTGCCTCCTTCCAGCAATTAGTGCATTGCTACTACTTGCCGGAATGTGTTGAATATGTTACTACAGCAATTAGTCATGATTTTCAGGCATGTTTCCCAGTTTTACAATACTTTTTTTCTTTGTCACTGAAAATGCTAAGCTTTTTAACAGCCTTTTGTTTCAGACACATCCTGGTTTGATTTTTTTGTCTGTTGATTTTTATCACTGTTTAATCTAATTTCGATGTCAGAGAATCAAAGGATTTCATTGCTTTATTTATTTAGCCTACAGTCCAGAAGAACACTTAAGCACATGCGTAGTCCCACTGAAATCAAACGTTAAAGATAAACTGTTTTGATGGGTCAGGGCCTTACATATCATTATTGATCTACAGTGCTGGGAAATACACAATATAGAAGCAAACTACCTTATGGAAACCATGAACACACTCTGGACATTCTCTAACATTTTGGATCACATCTCTGTTGAAGAATATGATACAGACGGAATAACCTGAAGGAATTCTGAATGGGGCCCCCTCTAGCTGAACACAATGTGGAACTGTGTACCTGTGCAGTCAGCTGCCAGCTTTAATTCAATCAAAACAACTGTTAGAAAGCTGCCACACAGCATGGTCCAAGTATGATTATTATTTACCAACAACAGAGTGTTTGTCAACTTATAAGGAAACATTCTCCCTAACCTCAAGGAGCTTACTTTTTAGTACAGACAAAGACTAACCTTTTCAGAAAGAAATCATGTTTTTGGTGGTGTTGGCATGACTTTGCAGAGAAGATGGAATTTTGCACAGTTGTGCAGTAACTGCAATACAGTATAACAGACTTACTCTGTTCAATTTACTCTGCAGCAAATAAAAGCCTTCAGGCTAACATCCTCACACCTCATACTTTCAGAATGTGCTCTGATAACAGATGCTGACACCAGGTACTGGTTTTATAATATTTGCTGATGTCAGCATGTTTAATACAAAAAGCTGTACTAATATTTATTGGAACATAAAACTTAAATATTTTGTATTAATTAATGTCCACAAATACATGGATAGCAAAGACATAAAAGCACAGATTGGTTTGATGTACAGCCTCACAAGTGCTCTTGATTGTTCTATCTCCTGCGCACAAAAAATGTGATAAGAGAATCAAGGACTGCCAAGTGAAGAATGAAATATTATAATGAATGCTGATGCCTCATTGTGGAATATCCCATCATCTATCATGCATCCTGACATTAAAGGATGACTGTACTAGATAGTTTCCTTCTCTGTATATTGTTTAACCTCAGTCCAGACAGTTAGGTTACTCTGTCACAGACAGTCCAATCTAGCATTTGGAATGTTGGCCCCTTTTGGTGTTTGGTGATCTTCCCTTTCACTCTCTGTTATTCCTTTCAAGGAAATTTCCCTCTGCTGTTGTTTTTTTTTTATTTTTCTCTCCTGTTACCAGATTTGCCCGTTACTTTGGTGTATGATAATTTATTAGGGTTACTCTTCGGGGAGAGGGAGGGTTCTGTAATTCTATCAATGTACTGCTTGTGTCACTTGTATTTTCATATGGAGCTCTACTTCTCCCTGCTGCAAGTTCCTTCCCAATGGAGCTAGTTTCCCCACGGCTGGGTTCTTCCAGCCCCAGCATCAAACGAACACACACACACACACACACACACACACACACACACACACTAACAGAGTGTGTCTCAGCACTCTTAAGCTGACACCTTATATGTCCCTGGACTCAGTAGGGTGAGTCGAGCAGCATTTCCAAGCTGTCACCCTCATAGGCCCTTGGATTGAGCTGGCTGGGTCGAACAGCACCTCCAAGCTGTCACCCTCATATGCCATGGACATGGCACCGGAATAGAGCACGCCTGAGCAGGCTGGGTCGAGCAGCACTTTCAATCTTCCACCTTTATATGCCCGTGGACTCTGCAGACTGGGTCAAGCAACACTTCCAAGCTGCCACCCTCTATGTCCCAGGTTCAGCATGTCCCTATCCCCATTTTAAATTACAGTTGTTCTGGTGGTAACCCACTTGATGAGCAAACCCCACAGCATTTTTGGATGCTGCAGGGATCTTTTAGCTTAGGTATGAGGAGCGTTGCTGCAGAGCGAATGAGGAAGCCAAAAAAACACCCACGAGGGGGAGAGAGAGAATCAACTAGCTTAACCATGAAAGTTATTTATTGCCAGGTAATAACAATAGGGGAGCCAAACAAACAAAACAGTTATAATATTAAATCTAATTTAAATTTGATTATAAAAGTCAGGTTTAGAAAACTATAACTGATCACACAAGTCAGGGTTAGAAGGCTATACTGAGAGAGAGAGAGAGAGCTGGGTTCTCACTACTCCGTGAAGCTTGAATGGATCGGGAGTCCCAGGTAATGGTGGTAGCAGAGGGTCAGGAGAGCTGGAGACAGGCGGAGCCCCCAGCACGATCAGTCAGGAGAAGATGAAGTCCCAGTGGAACTGATGCAGATGTTGGATACAGGCATCAGAACTCTTACTTGAGCATGGACAGGGGGTTTTGTAAGGAAAGAATGATGGTTCAAGGGAGAATACTAGATTTGTTTGTGTAAACTGATGGCTCAAGGAAGTATATCAAAGTTGTTTTGTTCAGGCTAGCCCAGGGATTGGTAACCTTTGGCACGCGGCCCGTCAGGGAAATCACTTGGCCCATGCTGCTTCCTGCAGCCCCCATTGGCCTGGAACAGTGAACCGCAGCCAGTGGGAGCTGCAATTGGCCAAAACTGAAGATGCTGCAGGTAAACAAACCATCCTGGCCTGCCAGCGGATTTCCCTGATAGGCCGCGTGCCAAAGGTTGCCGGTCCCTGGGCTAGACAATAGGAACTGATCATTCCTGGCTATGGCCAGTATTCCCTGGAGGGAGCTCACAATGCAATTAGGGAGCATCACTATTTTGGATACCAATGAAGGATTCATTACTAGAATTTGTTTGATAACTGCTGAGCTGGGTCTGTGCATGCGTGGGTTCATTAACATCTGGAGCAGAGATCCCCCATCATGCAGTGCTTCCCGGCGTTTCTGGTCCCAGAGTTCTGTGTAGTTCTTGTCTTGAAATCTCTGTTCTCCAGTCTGTATGCTACTAGAGATGCCTCTTTGTCCCATCATCGATGCAAATGAGGCTAGGGGAGTTTCCTTAATCCTGTCACCCTTATCCCAGGGGTTTAGATATGTCTCACACTGCTTTTTCATTGCTTTTGGTAAGTGTGATGGATGGGGTCACAGAAACCCCCTTGGGACTGCCACCTGATGTGCTGAGACTACCTCTGAGCCCATTTTCCCTGGCAGCTTGGGACTTCAGAACTCTGTCTTGTTGAGCCAGACACACTAGCCTGTTGCAAACACAGACCCAGGTCTGAACCACGTCCCCCACAAGCTGCAGACTTAACTGAAAACAGCTTAAGAAGTGCTCCTGTCTCTAGCACCCAGACACCCAGTTCAAATGGGATCCAAACCCCAAATAAATCCATTTTACTCTGTATAAAGCTTATACAGGGTAAACTCATAAATTGTTCGCCCACTATAACAATGATAGAGAGATATGTACAGCTGTTTGCTCCCCCAGTTATTAATTATTAAATACAAAAAAGTAGGATTTAAGTGGTTCCAAGTAGTAACAGACAGAACAAAGTAAATTACCAAGCAAAATAAAACAAAAACACACAAGTCTAAGCCTAATACATTTAAGAAAATGGAATGCAGGTAAATCTCACCCTCTAAGATGTTCTAATAAGCTTCTTTCACAGACTAGACTCCTTTCTAGTCTGGGCCCAATCCTTTACTCTGGTACAGTCCTTGTTCCAGCTCAGGTGGTTGCTTGGGGATTTCTCATGACTGCAGCCTCCTTTGTTCTGTTCCACCCCCTTATATACCTTTGGCACAAGGCAGGAATCTTTTGTCTCTTTAGGTCTCCACCCCACTTCTAAATGGAAAAGCACCAGGTGTAAGATGCATTTCAGTACCAGGTGACATGGTCACATGTCCTGTGAGACCCCAAGCCTTCATTCTTCCCACCTGACTCACAGGAAGGCTTGCAAGTAAACAGAGCCACCTACAGTCAATTGTCCTAGTTGATGGGAGCCATCAAGATTCTAAACCACCATTAACGGCCCACACTTTCCATAACTACAATAGGACCTTAGAGTCCTAGATTCTTAGTTTCAGATACAAGAATGATACCTTCATACAAATAGGATGAACAAACTCACACTTATTAGCATATTTTCATAAAATCATATGGAGTGCAACATCACACTCATGACCAACTTTTTCCAAGTTAGCTGGTCTCTCACACACGCTGGATAATTATACTACTTCCCTCATCTCCTGGAGAAATGGAAGTGCCTTGGATTCAAAAGAGTCCCGGGAATGGTGAGAATTTATATATTGTGTGATTTTGTGAACTTTCAAGGTTATTATTTTTAGGGTGACCATATTTCCCTATGCTGAATATGGGACACCTTTTAAAATTACTTTTATTCAAGCGAGTTCAATGGCAATATTCAAATTAACATCAAGTTGATTGAGCCCGTTAAAAAAATATTGCATAGTTGGATTCTTTTTATTTACCTTCTTATTTTATGGCTTTAGGGTTCACAGGGGGAGGGGTGAAACACATACTCCTACCCCCCCAACCCACGCCCCCACACACATACACACTCCCATACACCTAACTCACACAGGGAGAGTGACCAACCGACCTACCCAACCTTCCCTGCCTGGTGCTATCCACCCTCCAAGCCTGGCTGGGCCCCCGGCAAAGACCCGCCTCTCCTGGTACTTGGCACTGTGTCTTCCTGACCCCCTCCCCAGATTTCTGCCAGGGTTCACACCAGAATGTGGCCAGCAGCAGCCTTTTGGCACTGTGCAGAAGCAAAGGAATGGGAGCTGCTTCCAGCCACAGGGGGAAGGGATGACCTGGCCTGTGTCTTTGCAGAGTTCATTTCTTCTCTCCCCTTCCCACCTCATATGGCTGGAAGCAGCTAGTCCCTTCCTGCCTTCACAGTATTGAAAGGCAGCTAACACCTCTAGGCTGCTGCTGGCCACCAACATAACCCAGACACCTCCTGTCCCCTGGCTACAGTTGGGGGTTAAGACCTAAGGACACATTGTGCACCAGAGCCCAGGGAACCTGACTGCAGGGACTTCAGTGAACCCGGTCAGAGAGGTGGTTCAGCAGGGGAGCATGCCCCATGTTCCCTGGGAGTAGGACGCAGGGTGGGGAGGGGCAGGTGAAGAGGGTTCTGTGGAGCCTGCAGAAGTGGGGCATAAACAGGATGGAAATCGCTTCCCCTCAACTCTCCAGAGCTTAATGGAGAGTCTTCCCCATGCCAGCACTATCAGGGCCAGCTCAGGCTTTTTTGCCGCCCCAAGTGGTGAAGGGGAAAAAAAAAAGCCGTGATCAGTGGCACTTCAGTGGCAGCTCGACTGGGCCACTTCATTCTTTGGCGGCAATTCGGCGGCGGGTTCTTTGCTCCGAGAAGGACTGAGGGACTGCCGAAGACCCGGACGTGCCACCCCTTCTCATTGGCCACCCCAAGCACCTGCATCGTTTGCTGGTTCCTGGCCAGCCCTGAGCGCAGTGCATGGCTTTGGCACATGCAGGGCCCGGCTTCTCCTGGCCAGCGTCCTGGGCCGGAGGGTCTTGGGCTTTCCCGGGGTGCCAACTCAGCTGGAGGCAGTGGGGGGAAGGAAGGAGCCTGCCAATCAGTCTGTTAGTGAGCTCAATGCTCCGACCAGGGGCTGGTTCTCTGCACAGCGCTGGGAGCGGGATGTTCCCTGATGGAGGGATATGGAGGAGCAGTGGGGCTGGGCGGGGGCCGAAAGGACAAATCAGGGAGAGGACAGCTAGAGGGGGAGTATGTAAAGGGCCAATGGGTGGGCAGCAGAGGCGACATATATCTGGCAACTGCCTGCCTGCACACACCAGCCACTGTGGCTCACAGCGTGCAGCCAGTGCTGGCTGGAAAATGGACAGGGAGCAGGGCCCTGCTGGCTGAGATCGGCGTGCAGAAGGGGTTGTGCTGACAGACTAGCAAGGGGAGAGGCCGATCCTGTACGCTGTATCTTTGCCCCGCCACCAGCCTTGCATACCTGCCCGCATCGTCGGCCACTGGATCCCCCAACTCACTGCTGGTGGGCGGGCAAGCAGGGATCTGGCCAGCAGCAGGACCCGCCAGTCCTGATGGGAGGGAGACACAAAACATGGGACAATTTGCCCATTTTAAAGAAAAAGTCGGAACACCTGCAGGAGGGCTTAAATACGGGATTGTCCCTTTAAAAATGGGACATCTGAGCACCCTAATTATTTTAGGTTTTACATCTGCTATATTTTCCCTCTAAATTAACCCTATATTTTATTTCCAAGAGTAAAGCAAGGGAAAATAATGTTTTGTTTTGTTTTCTAGCTAAAAGAAAGTTTGTCCTATGTGCTAGAGCAGAGGGCAGCAAACTTTGGCATGTGGCCCATAAGGGTAATCCTTTGGCGGGCCACGAGACATTTTGTTTTCATTGACCGTCCTCAGGCACAGCCCCCCGCAGCTCTCAATGGCCGCGGTTCACTGTTCCAAGCCAATGGGCATTGCAGGAAGCCACGGGCCACAGGGACATGATGGCCACCGTTTCCTGCAGCTCCCATTGGGAACGGTGGACTGGGAACTGGGAGCTGTGAACTGGGAGCTGTGGACGGCTGTGCCTGCGGATGGTCAACGTAAACAAAATGTCTTGCGGCCCACCAGCAGATTACCCTGATGGGCCGCATGCTGAAGATTTCTGACCCCTGTGCTAGAGAATGAACAACCCCTTCTAAAAGCTGGGCTGGCCCAAGTGGGTGGAATCAGTATGGTACATCACAGCATGTCTATTTTGTCATTGGATTTTTTCCTCCTCTATCCAATCTCTGCTCTTCACAGTTTCTTTGGAATAGGGCATAGGTCCCAGATAACATTCAAGTTGAAGTCAAACATTAAACCCACAAAGGTGAAGCAGTTTCAAAATTGGACAAATGTATTTGTCCATCACTACACACTTTCCTTTAAAAAAATAATCTGAACTCATTTTTGGCTTTAGTTTGAAAAAAAAAAAAAAAAAAAAAAAAAGGCTTTACTCAAAATAATGATTTTTTTTCTCAAGAGAACATTCCCTTAAGCAATGGCAGCACTGTAGCTTGTCAGTTGTAGTCCTTTTCACTCTGTGATATTCTGTACCCCAAAGCAACACCCTGGCACCCCCATATTTACCATGGTGGTATAATGATGCTATGTTTTGTACAAAGTATGCATTGTGAGGTATCATTTTAGAAGTCTTGATCTGTTGAATATTAATAGGTTGGTTTCAATCCAACGGGATATCAAGTACACCAATAAAAAGGCCAAACAGTGTTGATAGCCAACTGAGGGAAATATACACACTCACAAGAATTACCCCAGGAACTGTGTACAGTGGAAATCTCCAGAGATAAAACATACACAGTGGAGGCTGCTTGACTGACATCATAGCAAAGAATATTGCCAGGAAGCTGGAAGAAGCTATAAAACGGGGAAGCAACATCATCACTGGGCCTTACTCCCCTTACAATTCAACATCTGGAAACACCTTAGGAACAAAGACTGAAATGGGGAAGAGGGTCCCGGGTGGGAAAGAAGGAAGCCTTGTCTGTGTATGGAAGATTGGTGGACTGTTTGTACCACCAGGATGAGATACTGCTTAATTCAAATCATGTCTAGTGTATAGAATTTAGATTGTTATTTAATTTATTTCTTAGTTAATCAACTTTGATTTGTATGTTATTACTTATAATCACTTAAAATTTATCTTTCTGTAATTAGTAAATCTGTTTTATATTTTTTTTTTACCTAAAACTGTGTTTGAAGTGCAAAAGAGAAATCCACTCAGGAATGGGGGCTGGTGCATTGTCCTCTCCACACTAAGGGAGGGGTGAACTGGGTAATAAACTTCCACGGGTCAGGGTTTTGACCCGAGCAAGATGGTACAGCTCGGGCCTCCTTGGCTGGAGGGTGAAGCCTCTCTATTGTTAGTTCATGAATGGCTAGGAGAAGCATTCATGTAACTACAGCTGGGTGTGTCCCTGTGTAAATGTTTCTGTGAGTGCAGGACTGGGAGGGGTCTGTAGCTTGTCACAGGATCACAGTGCGTGAAGGAGCCCGGGCTGGTGAGAAATAGGGCTCAGCATTACCCTAGTCTAGGTTGCACCCTGGGGAAACCCATCAGACACTCATTTCCATGAAGAGAGGTAAGGTCCTTTGTCTCTAATACATCATGTTTTTCCTCTAAAAATAAAACTGTTTTGATTTCAGTTCTAAAGGTGGCTTTTGCTAAGGTCATGTATACAATACCATCTTAAGTCGACCTATATTAAGTCGACTTACAGCCACTGTAGTAATTACCATGTCTACACTACCCTCCTTCTGTTGGTGGTGCACAGCCTCATCAGGAGCATTTCCACCATCTGACGAGGGGCAGTGTCAGAGGCTGAGAGCCAGGGCTCTCAGCTCTGCATACAGATCCTTGCCAGGAGCCTAGCTGCCACCCAGGGCACCTCCCATCTTGGTAACTATCACTTGCAGCAAATGTTAGGGCATGTAAAAGTGCTAAGTCTTTACCTTACTCTAGAATAGTGGTACCCACACACATAAATACCCCAACTCATCTATCTTCCTGAAATTCTTTTATCAGCTGTTTTTATTGTGGACAGGGTGGCGGATTTACGGGCTATTTCAGGGAAGCCATTTCATAAACAACAGTAAACATGGAAAAATGTACAATGATGCTTGTATATATAGCAGCAGAACTCTTGCAGTTTAGAACTACCTGCAGTTTAGCTGGGTATGCCACACCCATTCACCTTTTTTCATTTGCTTCTACTGACAGAGAAACAAAAGAGTTTGACCAGCACTGCTCAAAAGGATCCATGAACCAACAACCCATTGACTTCATAGAACCAGGTAAGTATCATGTAAATTGCAGCTTGACAAATTTGTGAATGGATTATATGACAGGGTTGCCTGAGATAGCAAGGGAGCGGATTCAATTATCTGTGAGTCCCCTTCAGTTCTATGTTCCTATAAGAAATACATGCTAGTCCACACCTCTTCCTGTTCCTGAATGCTGGGGCACATTCAACAATATTGGCATTCCCAGAATGGTGCTACACTCATAGCCACTGGGTCTCCTTCTCCAGCAGGTACTACAGGAAGTGATATCATTGGAAATAAATACTTGTGAAATAAGGTACTTGTTGGCATGAGTATGTTACTCAGAATGAAACCTACAATTATTTTTTTTTTCAAAAAATGTAAGATTTTTTTAATCTTCTGACTACAATCCTTGCTAAAGGTTCACATGAAGGTCACAACATTTTCAAGTGAACTTGGTCGAATTTATAGATGGGAAACATACAATACTTGGACCCAGATACTCAGCTGATGTTGACTGGTGTAGCTCCTTTGAAGCTGAGAATTGCCCTTTTGGTTTTGTATTCTTGACATGAACCCTGGTGGAAATAGGAGTTTCATTTTCAGAAAAGTAAAAGTACAAGTCAATGGGGATATGAAATCCTGCAGATCAGACTAGATAAAATTTGCATGAATCCCGGTGAACTGAAAACACAAAGTTTTATGCAGCTTAATGTGCTGCTAAAGGCCAGTTGGTGTGATAGTTAAGCACTCAACTGTTATTAAGGTTGGGTCATTTAGTTTTAATATTCTGAAAAGTAAGCAAAGTGACATCAACATTATCTAGCAATAATGCATGTAGTAAAATGCAGGGGTAGGGCATACTACTAAAAGGTCATTCTAGCTTAATACAAAGTAATTTGACACTGAAAAAAAGTTTTAAAATGTTAAGTTGGATGTAGCTAGGAGTTCAACATTCAAATTAAGCCTCATTTAGGACATCCCAGCGAGGAAGGTAAATCATAAGTCTGCACCCATTTTTTCCCTACATCTTCCCATTATACTAAGACTATATCTTTCCATGAAAACCGAATTCATTAATTCTGATATCCCTTCAGATCAAGTACATTAGTTTCTAGATACCATTTTCTATGCATGACTTTTTGCCACTACTTATTTTAGAGATGTAAATATTGTTTCTAATTACTATAAGTGAAAATAAAGTAGAAGTGTTGGAGAGAGACCTAAATGTTCAGTACTACAGAAAGTATTGGGGGGTCTTTGTTTTAATGATGTCAATTCAAAAATTATAAATTGGCACAAGAAGGAAGTATGTAGGATAAAGATGGTGCTACATGCTGATTTTTGTGTGTGTCCTGACCTATTTGAATTCTAAGGAAATAAATTAAGGATGACATCTTCTTAACCAGCAATCTGGGGAATCATTTGGTAGCATAGAGCCAGTGAAACCAACTCTAGACTGCCCCCGTCCCAACACCTTATAGTTGTGTTTGGTCGTGGCCAGAGGAAGTGTGCAGGGCCAGAGCCCCTGCAACCTTTAGCAATTCACACCTGGCATATCAGCCCATTGGGCCAATAGACAGCTGACATGACTTAGGGAAGCCCTGACAAGGACTGGTAGATAGATGTGAAAGGTCTTTGGCTCTGGATTTCACTTCACCTATTGATCCAACGGAGTTTGAGTCTATTGACTCCTAGACTATGGCAAATGTGTTTGTTCCTGTGGTAACACCTACAAGGCAGTTTACATCAAGTCTAGCCAGCACATTGTGAATGGAATATTCGAGAGATGGCCCATCAACAAACACAATGGGCTATGAAGAAAGCTTATCTACAACTGATAGACTTTCATGTGAAGGTTCTGACTAGAATATGGATAATGGCCCCTGATATGACTCATCGAAGCATGCAAGGGCATGCGACTAGATCATGTAACGCTAAACTCGATCTTGGGCCTATATTTTTCCACAAACTGTGCTGAGGGCTTTGCTTGAAACAGTGAGTTTCTCTCCACATGGCAGAAGCTATAAAAGGCCCTTGAGACAGCTCCATTTTGCCTCTATCCTGCTCTAACCCTCTGGACTATGTACTTATGCTAATGGGAACATTCTAATCAAGGGACTTAGGACCTACCAGTTATTTGGAAGCACACAGAGACTTAACAAGTCAGCAATTTATTCTGTTGCTGCTCCAAACCTGATACAAATCAGCAGTTTATTCTGTTGCTGCTCCAAAACTCTGCAATTGTTGTATGTATTTGATTCCTTTAACCAATTTTAACTCTCACCTCTTTCTTTTCTCTTATAAATAAACCTTTATATATTAGATACCAAAGGATTGGCAACGGCATGATTATTGAGTAAGCTCTGAGTTATATATTGACCTGGGTATGTGGCTCGTCCTTTGGTATCAGAAGAACACTTTGGATGATGAAATTGGTTTTAAATAACCACTCATCATTACATCTAGTGTCTGGGTGTTGAATCCAAGACTGGAATACCTGAGAAGGTGTATTTCTGACTTCTTGTCAGCCAGAGACAGACGTTTACTTTTGATGCTGGTTTGGTTTATCTTATGGAAGAATAACCACCAGTTTTGGAGTTTGCCTGCACTATTTCTCAGCAGTTTGTCCTGAATTTGGTATTCTCAGTTGTGACCCACTGAGGCACCATGACACTATCACAGAACCCCAGTTGGAAAAGAAATCGCAGGACACTTCCTTCATGACACACTCCATCTTGCCTATCTCATGGCTGGAAATATACTTTTATCTAGAAGTATCCTTGACAAGAGTCCATTTCCAAGATTTAATGGACTTTAAAAGCATGGGGTAATCCCAAGTTAGCTATCTTTCACCTAAGAAGACAAAGGTATCAGCTCTTGGACTTTGGGCGATAGATCATGTCCCAGGGATTCTGTCAGCTATCTTGATGGAAATATGTGGTGCAGATTTTACCTGGAACCTAGTCTAGTTTGTAAAGTTTTAGTTAATAGAAAGTGTTTTATCTTTCTTTCTCTTGTAACTTTTTCTGACTTTAATACCTTACACTTTTACTCACTTAAAAACTATCTCTTTGGACTTAAATAAATGTGTTTTATTTTTAATCTAAACAAATCCAGTGCTGTGTTTGAACTGAGCTGTTTGATAACTCCAGTTGAAGTAACAAACTCTTGGATGTCGACTCTTTAAAGGAGCAACATTCTTCAACATTCCTCTGATTTTTTCCAGGACAGGGCTGCACATTTCAGAATACTTTTTTAAGGGAAATGTGGGGCTGAGAAAAGTGTGGAATCATCTTACCAGTTGTTAACCAAGGCTGGTGGAAAGTAGAAGTCTATGGTAGTTCAGGCAGGTTCCTGGTCTGTCCAATACATAGACATAGAGTGCATGCTTCTTTCTGACTGTCGGCATCCCAGGCAGACAACCACAGTAGCAAAGCTTTAAGGCATATAAGGGTTGTAGGATAAGAGGTGACAAGTCTTCACCAGTCCGGATTGCACCCCAAAACATAACAATGACATTGATCATGATATTTTTATTTAATTCATGTATTTAATTTTGGTTCTATACATTGTTTTACTCTTTAAAGAGACTCTCTGAATTGGTTCTCTGAACTTTATGAATAATCCCAAACCTATTAATTTGTGGAAGAGGCAAGGGAAATCAGCACCTAGAGCAGCCATGGAGACGATCTGTGGACGCAAGAGGAAATAGCATCAAATTAAACTGGGAAGAGGAAACCAACAGCTTTGAACCCAAATATATTTAAACTATGATAAATTATGTTTTTTTCTGATTGTGAATATTATATAATGTTTTGCTTAAATCAAGGAGTTCAGTATTAAGTAATGAAGGGAACACTAACATAGTAGGTCACATTTTAAACATAAAGTAAACAAACACACATGTAGTTTTCACATATGTAAACAGAAGATTTTGTTGCTGTTTTAACATTGTAAAATGTCCTAATAAACAGTTTCTGTGCAAATAAGCAAAACACGATTTGCAGTAATTTCCAGAATACGAACGTTCAGGTTAAATGTATAGCAGTCCTTTTATTTTTCTCATTATACACTAGTTTAAACAGAATAACTCAGCTTTTTATGTAGAACAGGCAAACAGAAGAGCTTGAACCATTTTTAAAGGCTTATGATGATAGAATTACCTGGTATAATTCAATACTAGAAACAGCTGACTGAGCTCCTGATTGAGCATGTGTGATAGCTACTTTCTATAACATATACAAATTGACATCAATAGCATGTTGTGATTGTGGTTTACCATTATGAACTGAAAGATACTTTATATCAATTCAAATATTCTATCTGAATTCAGTTAAATCACAAAAAATAAGGTAGCCCCCCCACCAAAAAAAATCTTAAGATGAAACTATAGATCTTGCTAAAACCCCATATACAGTGCTGTCGCTTGATTTATAGATTCCCAGGCCAGAAAGAATCATAGTGATCTTCTAGTCTGACCTGTTTCGCTTAGGTACTGCAGGTATTACTGCAGCCCTTAATCAAAACTCCCTTACAAACTGCAGTATTTATTAATATTGCTATTATTACTACATTACCACCCAGGGCCCCACAAGAAAGTTTGGAACCATTGTGTACTAGACATCATAAAAAACTGAACAAACACATATAGGGTGACCATATTTCCCTATGCTGAATATGGGACACCTGGTAAAATTACTCATATTCAAGTGAGTTCAATGGCAATTAATCAGAACTCTGCAGTACAAATGTTCATAAGAACATAAGAACGGCCATACTGGGTCAGACCAAAGGTCCATCTAGCCCAGTATCCTGTCTTCCAACAGAGGCCATTGTCAGGTGCAACAAAGGGAATGAATAGAACAGGTAATCATCAAGTGATCAATCCCCTGTCATCTATTCCCAGCTTCTCGCAAAAATAGGCTAGGGACACCATCTCTTCCCATCCTGGCTAATAGCCATTGATGAACATATCCTCCATGAACATATCTAGGTCTTTTTTGAACCCTGGTATAGTCTTGGCCTTCACAATCTCTTCTGGAAGGTTGACTGTGCATTGTGTTAAAAACATTACATAAGAACATAAGAACAGCCATATTGGGTCAGACCAAAAGTCCATCTAGCCCAGTATCCCAGGAGGGAAGGAATGGGAGCTGCTTCCAGCTGCAGGGAGGAGGATGGGGGGAAGGGATGACCTGGCCTGTGTCTTTGCAGAGCTCATCTCTTCTCCCCCCGTTCTTCCTCCCTCCCCGCCATGGTTGGAAGCAGATATTCCAATAGACAGCTACCACCTCCAGGCTGCTGCTGGCGCCCAACATAACCCAGCTGCCTCCTGTCCCCAGGCTACAGCATAGGTAGAAAGAGGTTAAGTCCTAAGGATGCATTGTGAAACAGGGCTCAGGGAACCTGGCCAGAGAGGTGGCCCAGCAGGGGAAGGTGCCTAGGGGACAGAGTAGTCCGGAACTCACAGGGGGCAGGACCCAAGAAGGGGGTGGTGGTGAAGAGGGTGCTAATCCCCTGCCCCGAGGCTGTTGTGGAGCCTACAGGTTCAGGGCATGAACAGACTGGAAATTGCTTCCCCACTCCAGAGCTTAGCTAAGGGGCAGAGAGGCTTCCCCATGCCAGCATTGCACAGGGCTTTGGCGCACACAAGGCTTCGCTCCTCCCGGGCAGTGCATTGGACCAGAGATTCTTGGGCTTTCCCAAGTGCCAGCCCAGCCAGAGGCAGTGGGGAAGGAAGGAACCTGCCGGCCAGGCTGTTGGTGAGCTGAGTGCTCTGACCAGGGGCTGGTTCTCCATACAGTGCTGGGAGTGGGACACACCCCACTGGGGTGTGTGTGTGTGTGGAGGATCAGTGGGATGGGGGGGTGAAGGGGCAAAAAAGGGAGAGGACAGATAGATGGGAGCACATAAAGGGTGGATGGGTGGGCAGCAGAGGTGACATGTAACTGGTGGCCACCACCTGATACCTGCCCACACTCATCAGCCATCGCAGCACGCAGCCAGTGCCAGCCAGAAATGGGTCAGAGGCAAGGTCCTGCTGTCCAAGAGCCAGCATGCAGTGAGGTTGCGCTGATGGATCAGTAGGGGGAGTGGCCAGCCCCACGCACTGCATCTTCACCCCAGCGCCAGCTATGCACCCAACCCCATTGTTGGCCATTGGACCCCCCCACTCACCACTGGTGGGTGGACGGATGGTGAGCAGGGATATGGACAGCAGTAGGACCCACCAGAACTGATGTGGGGGAGACAGAAAATATTTGATAACACTGCTCTACAGCCAAAATGCTTCTGAAATAAATGTAGTCAAACTTTACAAATTCTGGGTCACTGAGAACGAAAATGATGCTTAAAATTGTTGATTGGCTCTAGTTTTCAAGATATGCTATTGGGTCAGTATATACGACCCTGACTTGGGAATGGTGGAGGATAAGTGAGTTATAAATGGAGGGGATCTCAATTTAAACCAGAAATGACTAAAATACATCTTTGACTGGATCTATGAATAAATCTATGACTGGGTTTGGACAGTACTTGCTTTTTAGGCAATCTGAAGCTGGTATTGCGTCATACATGATATGAATTGCATCATGTTATTCCTAGAAGTCATGGATGATGCAATCATAACGAAGCTTACATCACTCTGCTGAACAAATTGCCCTATATCAGCTCTAGAAATCATACAGTGTCGTGCTCTCTTATTTGTCAGTGTTTGATTTTGCAAAGGGACACATTTCTGTTTAGCCAAAGTGAGCATAGAATCATAGAATCATAGAATATCAGGGTTGGAAGGGACCTCAAGAGGTCATCTAGTCCAACCCCCTGCTCAAAGCAGGACTGATTCCCAACTAAATCATCCCAGCCAGGGCATTGTCAAGCTGGGCCTTAAAAACCTCCAAGGAAGGAGACTCCACCACCTCCCTAGGTAACGCATTCCAGTGCTTCACCACCCTCCTAGTAAAATAGGGTTTCCTAATATCCAACCTGGACCACCCCCGCTGCAACTTGAGACCATTGCTCCTTGTTCTGTCATCTGCCACCACTGAGAACAGCCGAGCTCCATCCTCTTTGGAACCCCACTTCAGGTAGTTGAAGGCAGCTATCAAATCCCCCCTCATTCTTCTCTTCTGGAGCCTAAACAATCCCAGTTCCCTCAGTCTCTCCTCATAAGTCATGTGCTCCAAACCCCTAATCATTTTTGTTGCCCTCCGCTGGACTCTTTCCAATGTTTCCACATCCTTCTTGTAGTGTGGGGCCCAAAACTGGACACAGTATTCCAGATGAGGCGTCACCAATGTCGAATAAAGGGGAACGATCACTGGCAATGCCCCTACTTATACAGCCCAAAATCCTGTTAGCCTCTTGGCAACAAGAGCACACTGTTGACTCATATCCAGCTTCTCGTCCACTGTGACCCTTAGGTCCTTTTCTGCAGAACTGCTACCTAGCCATTCCGTCCCTAGTCTGTAGCAGTGCATGGGATTCTTCCGTCCTAAGTACAGGACTCTGCACTTGTCCTTGTTGAACCTCATCAGGTTTTTTCTGCCCAATCCTCTAATTTGTCTAGGTCCCTCTGTATCCGATCCCTACCCTCTAGTGTATCTACCGTGCCTCCTAGTTTAGAGTCATCTGCAAACTTGCTGAGAGTGCAGTCCACACCATCCTCCAGATCATTAATAAAGATATTAAACAAAACCGGCCCCAGGACCGACCCTTGGGGCACTCCGCTTGAAACCGGCTGCCAACTAGACATGGAGCCATTGATCACTACCCATTGAGCCCAACGATCTAGTCAGCTTTCTATCCACCTTACAGTCCATTCATCCAGCCCATACTTCTTTAACTTGGCGGCAAGATGCCTCGTACTTGTGTGAACAGTGCAGATAACTTCTGCTATGTTTGTGGTGAAGTGACCTTTGCATCACAAAAGCTCAGTATTACCACTGTGGTTAAGAAAGCCTATCACCTTTATTTTGGCTGCAAAATTGGAGATCAGGACAAGAGGTGGGCCACACACATATGCTGCAACACTTGTGTAACAAATCTTCGCCAGTGGTTGAACAGGAAAAGGAAATCTATGCCTTTTGCAGTGCCAATGATTTGGAGAGAGCCAACAGATCACACCAGCAATTGTTACTTCTGCATGGTGCCTCCAGCTGGGAAAGGTGTGTCAAAGAAGAAAAGGGGACTGTGCATTATCCAAACATTCCATCAGTTATACGCCCAGTACCCCACGGAGAAGGACTGCTGGTTCCTGATGCACCAGAATCATTCTCACTTGAGTCAGACGAGGAAGAGGAAGAGGACGAAACTTCTGGTCCTGAACCATCAATGTCAAAGGACCCACATTTTCTCCCATCCTCCTCCTCTGAACCACACCTCATAACACAAGATGAACTGAATGACCTTGTCAAGGATTTGGAACTACCCAAGAGTAAGGCAGAACTGTTGGGCTCCAGACTACAGCAGTGGAATCTCCTGGCAGGTGATGTTAGGGTTTCCATATTCCATGACCGTCAAAAGGATCTTTTCCCATTCTTCTTCATGGAAGGTGAGCTTGTAGCCTGCAACAACATCGATGGTGTGATGGCAGCCCTCAACATCGTTCACAATCCAGATGAGTGGAGACTGTTCATTGATTCATCGAAGACAAGTCTTAAAGCTGTTTTACTGCATAAGGGCAATGTTTTGCCATCAATTCCAGTTGGTCATGCAGTCCATATGAAGGAAACCTATGACAACATGAAACAACTTTTGAAGTGCATAAACTATGACCAACATCAGTGGCAGCTTTGTGGTGATTTGAAGGTTGTTGCTCTCTTGCTTGGTCTGCGGACTGGATACACAAAGTACTGCTGTTTTCTCTGCGAATGGGATAGCCGTGCAAGAGATTCCCACTACATCAAGAAAGATTGGCCACTCCGACAGTCATGGAGCCTGGGAGGAAAAGTGTTCAGCATCCACCACTTGCTGAATCAAGGAAGATTTTGTTACCACCCTTACACATCAAGCTGGGTCTGATGAAGAACTTTGTCAAGGTCATTGACAAAACACAAGCAGCTTTCAAGTACCTCCATGGAAAATTTCCAAGGTTAAGTGAAGCTAAGATAAAGGAAGGTGTCTTTGTCGGTCCTCAGATTCGTGAACTTCTTTGAGATGATGCATTTGACCATGCACTGCGTGGCAAGAAAAAAGACGGCATGGAAAGCCTTCCAGTTAGTGGCAATAAATTTTCTCGGAAACAACAAGGCAGACAACTACAGGTTGTTGGTGGAAAACCTCCTTAAGGCATACAAAAGCCTTGGTTGCAACATGTCACTAAAGATACATTTTTTGCACTCTCATCTAGATTTTTTTCCACTGAACTGCGGAGCAGTGAGTGACGAGCATGGCGAGCGATTTCACCAGGACATTGCAACCATGGAGAAACGCTATCAGGGCAAATGGAGCCCATCAATGCTTGCAGACTATTGCTGGACAGTGACAAGAGATGCTCCATTTAATGAATACAAGAGACAAGCCAAGAAGAGCCGAGTAGGCACTGAATAGGACTAAACTATGTACATAATCATTTTTTGCTTTTTGCTTCATAATAAATTTTATTTATATAACCCTTTTGCTGATTTTTAAAGTGTTACATAAACAGGATAGGTGAAATATTATCATGTAAAGCAACCATAAACACATGAAAAGACCTAGGTTTACAATTTATGATTAAAACTCTACTATCTACACAATATACATAGACATGAAATGTAAAAACTGAAATATCTTAGAAACAGTAGCCAATCAGTTGTTTTAATTGTCATATTTGAATTCAGCACATCAAAATACATAATAAATAGCACATTTTATCTCTGAAGCAGACGACTTCTCAAAAATTGTAGGCCAGTGTAATTTGCCCATTTTTAAGAAAAAGTCAGGACACCTGCAAGAGGGTTTAAATACGGGACTGTCCCTTTAAAAACGGGACATCCGATCACCCTAAACACATATGAAGACACGAGAAGTTCTCCAAAGAGCTTATAATTTGAGGTCCTGATCCTAAAAAATCATATACAAACACATTCCTTCATTTGGATAAGTAGTGCCACTGATGTCAACAAAGATACGCACATATGCAAGCTTTTGCAGGATCGGAGCATAAGAAGTTCTACCTGTGCAGTAAAATCTAAACTAACCTAGTGAGTTTGAGGAAAACTGTGATGGAATATAAAATACTTTCTAATCATTTAATATAATCTTTGGTATGATTAAATTGAAAACAATTATGTTTTTTCTTGAATACCTTATAATATATAGATTGGCACTAAAGCAGTTTCATATCTGGTGGCATGTATCAGCACAGGAAGATCAGTGAGGCAGCCAGAGTTTTTTGCACAGTTCTTTTTAGATATGAAACATCATCATTGCATGTATGTACGTACATACTAAGCCAGGATACTGCAGGAAAAATATATAATTTACCCTCATCGTACTTAATTCTACCATAACCCTTTTTAGGTAACTGTGGTTAAACTTAATTTAGTGGGTTAAAATTAAATCTGTAAAACAATTTGTTTTATATAGAGATCATATGTAATGCTGCACAATCCACGTTTCATTCATACTACATACAATTTATATCTTTTCCATTATGGAATTTAAAGCTATATGCATATTTCCTATAGGAGCAGGTAGAAAATTCTTAATGTTTTTTCATCTGTTAGAGCTCTCCCAAAGCAATACAATTTGTGCTAAGAAGCATGATAGTTCATTTATGTCAATAGTCCTCAGAGTGCTCACACAGTCCATGTATTTGTTGATGAACTGTCCATTTTGATTTAATTGAAGCATTCTAAACAACCTTCAGGAGAGACTGACAATTACACATCCATATGAACCTTAAATGAGGAAACCAAATATTGTTTTAAGAATATTCAGATTCCTTTTCTCTGCTGCTATTATTGCAAAGTAAAAGGTCACCATTTAAGCTTGTGTGGCTGGATCAGAGTCCATGATGAATTAAACATATTAACTGTATTCATAATCATGCTAGGGCCAGATGTTACTGTTTGTGTTGCTGAAGAGCCATATTAACAGCTAACCATCTTTTGTTTCATTTCCAGGCTTGCAGCACTTTAATTTAAAACTTGAGTGAATCTGACATTCAACTACACTTTAGCATAGAGTATGTTATAGGATTTTTGTTTGCCATTGTGTCTTTAATGTGATACTACTTTGTGGCTGATTCATTAAAAAAGGGTTAATTTATTTTTAATTAAGTTTATTTAATTAAGTCTCACCCTGTTTTTAATAATTGAATGTCTAATGGCACTGAAAGCTGCAGGGAACTGAATCATCATTGCTACATGTAGCGCTTAATTGGAAATGCTATAAGTTTCACAAAATGAACCATTGTTACAGGGATAAGCTCAATTGCGTGGTGAAACACCTTTCAAATTATGTGTGACTTCTTCAAAAAACAAATGTCAAATAATTCCTAGAAGATTTGATTATGGACACCTCTTCACTATTTAATGCAGATTAAAAAAGTAAGCACTATGGAAAGAGAGAGAGAGAGTAGCACAACAAAAATAGTGCAATGCATTTGAAAAAGAAATATGATCACATAACAAAAAGAAACATGGGGCAAGTGCACTGCAAGTGTGTTTTCAATTTCAAGGCACTTTCAAGGCCCACGCTACCTATGTCTCATATGTTATTGAGATGTCAACTTCTACCTTCACACTGCCAGTGATATCATTCATTATAGTCCACTTGTTACATTTTCAAATAAGAACCTTTATGCTTTCTCCCATGCTTCCTCTTCTGTATGGGAAAGCTCCCCATGAACATCAGAAAAAATAACTCATTATACATCTTCAAATTCCTCCAAAATGCTCTACTACAGGGATTGGCAACCTTTGCACACAGCCCATCAGGGACGGTTTGTTTACCTGGAGCATCCGCAGGTTTGGCCGATCGCAGCTCCCACTGGTCGTGGTTCGCCATTCCAGGCCAACGGGGACTGCGGGAAGCAGTGGCCAGCACGTCCCTCGGCCTGCTCCGCTTCCTTCAGGCGTAGTAATTACCTCAGGCGTGGTAATCCAGGGAACTGCTTTAGAAAACCAAACAGACAGAAGGGGAATCATTGGGGAGCCCTTTTATTGTTGAAGGTCTGAGGTAAATGCCAAAAATTTTGTTACTGGAGTTACTGATGTGAGAGATACATTTGGTGAAAGGACTACTTTACTTGCATAGACATTGAGCGAAGAATCTACAAGGGTTTTGATTGTATTTAATTAAGAAGTCTTAAATAAAGCATCTAATCCCTGCGAAAACAAGCTTCCCTAGATTTCCTGAAAGGCTTGGCTGTAATTAACTCCAGGGAGTGAGCTCACCCAGCAAGAAAAAGCTTGGTCTGATAGGAGGAGACTGTAAAATAGATCTAATCTTTTTACCGGGTTGTTATCCTGATTCCACAGGAGTTGGGTTAATTCTCCCTTTGTATATGTGTGTGGATTAGGCATCAACCTATCTTCAGTTCAGAAGATTTACAGGCAGGCCTCAGCTTTTATGGGAGCTTGGTGACTGATGGTGCAATAGTCTGCATGAGTTCTTTGTTAGGTCTTTCTAACTGTGGACTAAATTCTGTTCTCGGTTAAAATGGTGTAAATCCAGAGCTTCTCCGCTGAAATCAATGGAGTTACTCCAGATTGAAAGAGATCTAACTCACGAGAATTTGCCTGTTTACTTTAACAAAATTCATATAGCTATAATCTTTCAGGAAAAAATCATACTAAATCATTGCTATGCTGATTATTATCAGCTCTTGGCAGGCCATCACAAAACTGCACTGCCCTCTTTGCTTTGATAGTAATTGCTTATCCAAGTAAGAAGGGAGGCAGACTGCCTATGATTATTCTCAATCTCTTAAAGTTATGTTTTAGAATAATCAGCCTTGATTAACAAGTAGGTAGATGTTATAAACACTTAAAGATACCTTTTCTCTAGGCAGGAACATTTTTTCTTTAGATGGGAATACTTATCAGAAATCATTATGTTTTTACTGGAAGGTCCTATAGAAACTTCCTTTTTTTTTTTTTTTTTTTTTGGACCATTCTATAGTACAGGGGTCAGCAACCTTCGGTACGCAGCCCATCAGGGTAATCTGCTGGCGGGCCGCAAGACATTTTGTTTACACTGACGGTCTTCAGGCACGGCCCCGACGCAGCTCCCAGTGCCCAGGGTTCTCCGTTCCTGGCCAATGAGAGCTGCAGGAAGCTGCGGGCCACAGAGACGTGCTGGTTAATGAACCTGAAGTGCTGGTGCAAGCCTGGAGATTTTCTTTTAAACCAATGTTTTATTGATAAGAATACTGCCGATGTAACAAACCTTAATTATAGTGCTGTCAGGCAAGACAAGCCCTGGTGCCAACTAGAAAGGCAGATTGTTCAAATATATAAAACCTGAACGATGTCAGGCAGCAGTTAATATCTTGACTCCTAACTGACTGAGGTGCATTAGAGAAATTCTTCATTTTCCCATACTAAGAATTTGTCACCTTCTCTCAGGTCCATGTAATAAAAGGTTAAACACAAATGATGAAGTCTTGGCAGCATATTGAATTTGGCCTAACCTCTGCCTTAGGTGATAAAGAAGGCATCAGCAAACTGTGTCAAATGACCATCTGCTATGTCACTCACTTCTGTGACACAGTCTATTCCTATCCTCACCAAAGTCAATGGATGAACTCTCAGGGTCAAATTCTGGATGATTTACTCACATAAGAAGGACATTAGGACAAGAACAACAAATGATCACAATTCCCATTGTCTTCATGTGTGTAAGATCTGTGATATATGTATAATTCTATTGTAGCTGAAAAACATGATCACTAACAGATAAAGCCTTCAGCATGTTAAAAGTGTGTATTAATAAAAGACAAAAGAGGAGTTTGTGTAAGGCACAAGGGAGCCCTGCTTCATGAGGCATGTCAAGTTTCCAAGACGGGCTTGACTATTTGTGTGTGGTCTTTTCACTTACCATATTTTCTCAACTTTTTTATGCCTGCCACTTGCTCTTTCCAAGGGCCTGTGAGTACAAAAATAACTTCAAATAGTTCTTGTTAGTGGATTTAATGAACAACAATGAACTCTAAAGCTTGCGGCAGTGACAGTTTACAAAATCAAAACTATTTTTTTTAAATTTATTTATTATTAAGGAAGAATTTGTTTCGAAGCTATGGACAGTGAGCTAGGAAGTTGGCTTTACTAAGCTTGATAAGTAAAAAAATTTCAAAATGTAAAGTTGTAAATATATATAATTACAAATATGTTTACCAACAAAATATATTAGAGGTAAAATAGAAGGTACTTTACAACAAACTCTAGATCTTCAGAAGTAAAGGAATTAAGGATTTTGTCGGTATCTTAGACATTTCTAAGGTGCCTATCAACTTTGTATCAGTTAAGGTTGTATGATGCATAGCTACTATAGCATTATATATACTTCATTTAACAAAAATATAGATTTGATCATGGTTAATAAACACAATAAAATTACAACCTTAACACTGAGCCATTATTAATTATCAACAGAGGGTCCTGTGGCACCTTTGAGACTAACAGAAGTACTGGGAGCATAAGCTTTCGTGGGTAAGAACCTCACATCATCATCATCTGGACCCATGGGAAGGAAGCCCTGGAAGAATTCCACCATGCTTTCAACAGCTTCCACCCCACCATCAACCTCAGCCTGGACCAATCTACACGGGAGGTCCACTTCCTGGACACCACCGTACAAATAAGCGATGGCCACATTAACACCACCCTATACCGAAAACCCACCGACCGCTACGCCTACCTTCATGCCTCCAGCTTCCACCCCGGTCACACCACACGATCCATCGTCTACAGCCAAGCACTGAGGTACAATCGCATCTGCTCCAACCCCTCAGACAGAGACCAACACCTACAAGATCTTCACCAAGCATTCTCAAAACTACGATTCCCACACAAGGAAATAAAGAAACAAATCAACAGAGCCAGACGTGTACCCAGAAGCCTCCTGCTACAAGACAGGCCCAGAAGAGAAACCAACAGAACTCCACTGGCCATCACCTACAGTCCTCAGCTTAAACCTCTCCAACGCATCATCAGTGATCTACAACCCATCCTGGACAATGATCCCTCACTTTCACAGACCTTGGGAGGCAGGCCAGTCCTTGCCCACAAACAAGCTGCCAACCTTAAGCATATTCTCACCAGCAACCACGCACCGCACCATAACAACTCTAACTCAGGAAACAACCCATGCAACAAACCTCGATGCCAACTCTGCCCACATATCTACACCAGCAACACCATCACTGGACCTAACCAGATCAGCTACAACATCACCGGCTCATTCACCTGCACGTCCACCAATGTTATATATGCCATCATATGCCAGCAATGCCCCTCTGCTATGTACATTGGCCAAACTGGACAGTCACTACGCAAGAGGATAAATGGACACAAGTCAGATATCAGGAATGGCAATATACAAAAACCTGTAGGAGAACACTTCAACCTCCCTGGCCACACAATAGCAGATGTAAAGGTAGCCATCTTACAGCAAAAAAACTTCAGGACCAGACTCCAAAGAGAAACTGCTGAGCTCCAGTTCATTTGCAAATTTGACACCATCAGATCAGGATTAAACAAAGACTGTGAATGGCTATCCAACTACAGAAACAGTTTCTCCTCCCTTGGTGTTCACACCTCAACTGCTAGCAGAGCACCTCACCCTCCCTGATTGAACTAACCTCGTTATCTCCACACTGATATATACCTGCCTCTGGAGATTTCCATTACTTGCATCTGAAGAAGTGAGGTTCTTACCCACGAAAGCTTATGCTCCCAGTACTTCTGTTAGTCTCAAAGGTGCCACAGGACCCTCTGTTGCTTTTTACAGATTCAGACTAACACGGCTACCCCTCTGATTATTAATTATGTAATTTTTGAAGGAGCAGAATTTGCCAGAGACTTCACCCAGTGCTAAAGGGTTCTGCTCAAGAATATAATTTTTTATTTAAAAAAAAAGCCATATATGAAGAAAACCTTGGAACTATTAATAGATTACAAACACGATTTTTTTTTCTGCCTAACGATGCTGAGAGCCTAAAACAATAGCTCACCCCCATTCATCTCACCGCATATTTTAACTCTGAAACCTAAACACAACCGAACTGTAGCATAGAATCTCTATGGATGGTAATTCCATGCTCTAATAATAAGAATATAGCCATAGGGATATATTACCGACCACCCGACCAGGATGGTGATAGTGACTGTGAAATGCTCAGGGAGATTATAGAGGCTATTAAAATAAAAAACCTAAATAATAATGGGGGTTTTCAACTATCCCCATATTGACTAGATATATATCACCTCAGGACGGGATGCAGAGATAAAGTTTCTTGACACCTTAAATGACTGCTTCTTGGAGCAGGTAGTCCTGGAACCCACAAGAGGAGAGGCAATTCTTGATTTAGTCTTAAATGGAGCACAGGATCAGGTCCAATAGGTAAATATTGCTGGACTCCTTGGTAATAGTGACCATAATATAATTACATTTAACATTCCTGTGGTGGGGAAAACACCTCAGCAGCCCAACACTATAGCATTTAATTTCAGAAAGGGGAACAACACAAAAATGAGGAGCTTAGTGAAACAGAAATTAAAAGGTACAGCGCCAAAAGTGAAATCCCTGCAAGCTCCATGGAAACTTTTTAAAGACACCATAATGGAGGCTCAACTTAAATGTATACCCCAAATTAAAAAAAAAAAATAGTAAGAGAACCAAAAAAGAGCCCCCATGGCTAAACAACTAAGTAAAAGAAGCAGTGAAAGGCAAAAAAGTCATCCTGTAAAAAGTGGAAGTTAAATCCTAGCGAGTCAAAGACTCAAAAAGTAATAGCAAAAAACAATTGTAAGTACATCAGAAACAGGAAGGCTGCTGAACATCCATTCCAGTGGTGCCACTGGAAGATCGAGATGCTAAAGGAGCACTCAAGGATGAAAAGGCCATTGCAGAGAAACTAAATGAATTTTTTGCATCAGTTTTATGGCTGAGGATGTGAGGGAGATTCCCAAACTTGAGCCATTCTTTTTAGGTGACAAATCTGAGGAACTGTGCCAGATTGAGGTATCATTAGAGGAGGTTTTGGAACAAACTGATAAACTAAACAATAATAAGTCACTAGGACCAGATAGTAATCACCGAAGAGTTCTGAATGAATTCAAATATGAAATTGCAGAACTACTAACTGTAGTCTGTAACATATCATTTAAATCAGCTTATGTACCAAATGTCTGGAGGATAGCTAATGTGATGCCAATTTTTAAAAAGGTCTCCAGAGGTTATCCTGGCACAGGCCAGTAAGCCTTACTTCAGTACTTGGCAAACTAGTTGAAACTATACCAAAGAACAAAATTGTCAGATGAACACAATTCATTGGGGAAGAGTCAACGTTATTGTGGTAAAGGGAAATTATGCCTCACCAATCCACCAGAATTTTTGAGGGGGTCAACAGGTATGTGGACAAGGGGTATCCAGTGGGTATGATGTACTTAGATTTTTAGAAAGCCTTTGACAAGGTCCCTCACCAAAGGCTCTTCAGTAAAGTAAACTGTAATGGGATAAGACAGATGGTCCTGTCATGGACTGATAATTGGTTAAAAGATAGGAAACAAAGGGTAGAAATCAATGGTCAGTTTTCAGAATGGAGAGAGGTAAATAGTGATGTCTCCCAAGGGTTTGTAATGGGACCAGTCCTATTCAACATATTCATAACTGATCGGGAAAAAGGGGTAAACAGTGAGATGACAAAATTTCAAGACGATAGAAAACTACTCAAGATATTTAAGTCCCAGGCAGACTGTGATGAGCTACAAAAGAATCTCTCAAAACTGGGTGACTGGGCAACAAAATGGCAGATGAAATTCAATGTTGATAAATGTGAAGTAAAGCAATTGGAAAACATAATCCCAACTCTACATATAAAATGATGGGGTCTAAATTAGCTGATACAGCTCAAGAAAGAGATCTTGGAGTCATTGTGGATAGTTCTCTGAATACAACCACTCAATGTGCAGTGGAAATCAAAAAAGCAAACAGAATATTGGGCATCATTAAAAAAGGGATAGATAATAAGACAAAAATATCATCTTCCCTCTGTATAAATCCATGGTATGCCCACACCTTGAATACTGCATGCAGATGTGGTCATCCCATCTCAAAAAAGGTATATTAGAATTGGGAAAAGTTCAGAAAAAGGCAACAAAAATTATTAGGGGTATGGAACAGCTTCCATATGAGGGACTTTTCAGCTTAGAAAAGAGATGACTAATGCTGGGTATGATTGAGGTCTATACAATCATGACTGGTATGGAGAAAGTAAAGAAGGAAGTGTTATTTACTCTTTCTCATAACACACCAAATGATATTAATAGGCAGCAGGTTTAAAACAAACAAAAGGAAGTATTTTTTTCACACAACACACAGTCACCTGTGGAACTCTTTGCCAGGTTGTGAAGGCCAAGACTATAACAGAGTTCAAAAAAGAACTAGATAAATTCATGGAGGATAGGTCCATCAATGACTATTAGCCAGGGTGGGCAGGGATGGTGTCCCTAGCCTCTGTTTGTCAGAAGCTGGGAATGAGCGACAGAGAATGGATCACTTGATGATTACCTGTTCAGTTCATTTCCTCAACGGCACCTGGCATTGGTCACTGTCAGAAGACAGCATACTGGGCTAGATGGACCTTTGGTCTGACCCCATATGGCCATTCTTATGTTCTTATGTTAGCCATTTTAATGTTAACAGTGGGTGTGTGATAAATGAAGGGGGGAGGCAGCTCCCTTTTATGAACACCCAGCCAGCCAATTAGCTATAAAATTCCTGTTAGTAGATGTTCTTTACTTGCTTTACCTGTAAAGGTAAAAAAAACTATAATAAAAGTAAGGGAGTGGCCACCTAACCAAAAGAGCCAATGGGAGGGTTAGAACTTTTTAAAATTGGGGAAAAAAATTCCCTTTGTTTGTTTTTGTTTTCCAGAGAGATAGGACAGAGCAGAGACAGGGCTGAAGCTATGCTGTAAAAAGCTGTGAACCAGCTATGAAAATCATCAGATCATACCTGAAAACTAGTCAATTTGAAACCCCAGATATGTAAGTAGATCAGGAAATGTCTAGAAAGACACAATTAGGTTTATTTCTTTTATTTCTGTAAAACTTGTGGATTCCTCTTTGCTAACCCCCAAATACTTTTATTTTGCTTGTAATCATTAAGCTGGACCTCAAGAAAACCATTCTTGATGCTTAATTATTATATTTGCTCTTTTAAAATCTAGCAATAGCCTAAGTTCCAATGTATTTTCTTTCTTTGTGTTTTTAATAAAATTTATCTTTTTTAAAGAACATGATTGGGTTTTTGTGTCCTAAGAGGTTTGTGCATAGGTTGTTTAATTAGCTGGTGGCAACAGCTGATTTCCTTTGTTTTCTTTCTCAGCTCTTCCCCGGAGGAGGGGTGGTAATGAAAGGGCTTGAGGGTACCCCACAGGGAGGAATTCTCAAATGCGCCTTCCTGGGTCAAAAGGGTTTTTTTTTTTTGCACTTGGGTGGTGTCAGCATCTACCCAACCAAGGTCAGAGAGAAGCTGTAACCTTGGGAGTTTAATACCAGCCTGGAGTGGCCAGTATTCATTTTTAAAATACTTGCGGGCCCCCACCTCCTGCACTCAAAGTGCCTGAGTGGTGAATCAGTCTTGACAGGGGGGAATTTTCAAAAGTGCCTAAGTATGTTAGATGCCTCATTCCCTCTGAAATTCATTGTCATTATGACCCTAACTCATGTAAGCAGTTTTGAAAAGTCCCATCCATTGTGCACTATTTCAATGCTGAACATTTTAGGAGAACTATCCAGCTAATGTGCATATAGTATCATACCCAGTGCTTCTTAGTTTTCACAGGAGCCAAACGCCCCAGCTGTGCCCTTTCCAGCAGCAAAATCTCCAGTTCCCTTGCTGGTAAATACTACAGTGTAGTGGTGTATCCGATGCAAACATTTGTGGCACCCTGAAAATACAGGAAAAACACTGGTGATGTGCTGAGCTCACAATCTATCATTCTGACTAATACTGTCTCATTATTTCCCTGTGTTCCCATGTCTGTATCCACCTGTTATCTCATACTTTATTGCAGGTGCCATCTTTTAATTTTGTATATGAACAGCATCTAGCACAATGAGGTCCTGGTCCTTGAGTATGGCCCCTAGACACTATGATAATACAAATAAATAACCTATGACATAGTGAATTTAATGTAAAAATAAATGAGGCTGTTGTAGTGATCGTATTATTCATTTTGATACTGAACTCATTAAAAAGACCCTCATTTTGAAATTTGAATTAAATTGCTACTGATTTTCTTGGCTGCAACACTAGGATGCTGCAAAATCCCTGTTTAGCTTAATCCATTTTGAATGTTTGTAAAGCTAAACAGCAAGAAGTCACTTCATGCCTTGTCTACACTACATAGTTTTGTCAACAAAAGTCAGCTTTTGTTGACAAAATAGTGGAGGTGTACACACAACCATGCTCCTCCCACTGATTTAACTCCCCTGCTACGCCAACAAAATAAAAGCACCTCGATGAGAGGCACAGAGCTTTTTGTGATGCAATTAGAGTGACACAGTGTCAGTGTAGACAGTGTGCTTTCTTAAGTTGCCCTAACTGGCCTTCAGGATGTGTCTCACAATGCCTATCATGACCACTCTAGTCAGCAGTTTCAACGCTGCTGCCCTGTAGGTACACAAGTGTGCACCTCACCCTTATTTAAATGCCTGGGAATTTTTGAAATTCCTCTTCCTGTTTGCTTGGTGGGGACTATTCACACAACATCTTCTAAGATGACCATGCCAGCTTTCTGCAACAGACATGCTCCCACCTGGAGTACACTGGAGCTGTTGGATCTGCTAGGTCTGTGGGAAGAGGAGGACGTGCAGTCACAAATTTGCTCCAGTTGTAGGAACTTTGGTATCTACAGGCAGATTGCTCATGGCATGAAGGAGAAGGGACACGCAACAGTGCCATGCTAAGATCAAAGAGCTGAGGCAGGCATACCAGAAGGCAAGAAAGGGCAACTGTAGCTCTGGTGCAGCTCTGAAGACATGCTGCTTCTATGAGGAGCTGCACAGCATCATCAGCAGTGAACCCAGTGCCACTGTCAAAAGCCCAGTGGATACTTTGGGGCAACTGGAGGCAGCAGCCAGCAGAGTCAACCCTGAGGTTGTGGATGAGGAACTGCAGTTGGAAGAGGATGTGGGACATGTGACAGTGTCGTCCAGTGGCGTGGCAAGCCAGGGCCTACTTTTGACTCCTGAGGAGTCTAGCCAGACTCAGCACTCTGACTCAAGTGCTCATGGAGCAGGAGAGGCAAGTTCTGGTAAGCACACATTATGCTTTGATACTGCATAATGATAAGAGATTGAGGTCTCATTTACTTTGTTATGTGGTAGAGTAGGGAAAAGGAATAGACATTAACAACAAAGCCTATGCAGCTACACAGCTGGCAGAAAAGTTTGTTAATGTGTACCATGATGTCCCAGGAATCCTCCATAGAGATCTCTAGGAAACTTTTGTGTAAGTACTCAGCAATCCTCGGCCGAAGATTTCTTCACAGAGCTGCCTTGTTTCTCCTCCTGCTGTAGGAAACTTTGCCATGCCAACTGCTGCTACAAGCGAGCAGCATATGGACCCACTCTGAAGCCACATGTAGGAGATGCACCCTTGCATCCTTGGTTTCCCTCAGGAGTGATATATCAGGTTTGATTATGCCAGTTTGTGGAAAAGGGTGCCAATATTCAGAATAGTCTCCCTAGGTGTGTGTAGTGACCCCCTCACAAACAAACCAGACTATTTGTCCCTTCTTGTCCATTCCCCATCCCCACCCACACACCCCGCCAAACTCACCATATTTGGGACTCTTGCAAAGCTGTGTGCTAGCAAAGGGATAATGAGAAACAAGTGTATGCGACTTTTTTGATTCCCAGCTTTGAGTGCACTCTCAATACTGTCTCTGTTCATTGTTTCTTTGGCTTTTGCAAATTTACCCTGGAGGACCAACTCCTAAACACCATTGGAATGCCTCAGATAAAAAGGTGAACCAGGAGGAGTAAAGACGATATGTTTAGAGAAGTGCTGCTGTCAATAGATGCAGCACATAGCAAAACAAGAGTGTGGAGGGGGGGCAATTAATTAAAAATTCAGGCTAGATAGCATGGAAATGAGACATGGACAGGAGAGGATGATAAAGCTACTGGAGGGACAGACAGAAATGCCCAAGTCCCTCATAGCACGGCAGTCTGAGCACATTTGTGCATGACTTCCCCAGCAGCCAATGCAGAACACCCAAATTTCGCTTCCCTCCACAATTTATTAAGGTCCTAGGGCTTCTTCATGATCAGATGACCGCTACCGTTCTCTGTAATGGCCTGGAGATGGACTCTTAAGCAAGGATGCATTATTGTCACAACCCTGTTCTCCATATATTTAGCAATCATTTTGATCCTCGTTAAAGACCGCCTCCCCAGTGGAGTTGACATTCACTACAGAATGGATGGGCGGCTTTTTAATCTTCAATGTCTCTGTTCAAAGTCTAAAGTCCTCAGGATGTCCATTACTGATCTTCAGTATGCTGGTGACTGTGCCATCCTCGTGCGCACTGAGAATGACCTTCAGTCCACACTGGATTTTTTTACACAAGCTTACTGAAGCCTAGGACTCTCGCTCAATATCGAGAAGACTAAAGTGCTCCATTTATCTGCTTCAGGCCTTGCACATGACCCCTCAAAAATCACCATTGAGGGATAGACTTTGGAGACAGTGAAGCCCTTCTGCTACCTCAGTAGCCAACTTTCTCAAAATGCAAAGTCAACAGTGAGATCGAGCACAGCATCCAGTGCGCAAGTGCTTTCTTTGGAAAATTGCTCAGATGTGTTTTCACGGGCTCTGACCTATGGAAGGACACCAAGATACAGGTCTATAAGACAATTGTTATTCCTACATTATTTCAATGATATGAAACCTGGGTGACCCATCAACAATATCTCAAGAACACTGCACCAGTACTGCCAATGATGTCTCTGGAAGATTCTTCACATCAAGTGGGAAGATCGCCGCACTAACGCCAGCATCCTTACTGAAGCCAATGAAGCACTGAAGCAATGATCCTCATGCACCAACTTCTCCGGGCTGGACTTTGTGTGTGGATGCCAGACTCTCACCTCCAAAAACAAGTCTACTCTCAGCTCACCCATGGTAAGAGACCCCTTGGTGGTCAGAGGAAACTTTACTAAGACACAGTGAAAGTATAGCTCAAGAAAACTGATGTGGACATCACAAGCTGGGAGAAGCAAGTCATCAACTGACCTCAATGGCACCACATCCTCCATCAGGCAGTGCCCCGCTTCAGGGAGAAGCACATTGCCCTCAAAGCTGAAAAGAGAGAGAGGAGGAAGGAAAAAAGAAAGAAATTTGTCCCTCGAGGCAGCTGACCGCCCCCGGAAATGTCTGCACCTACTGCAGGCAGATCTGTGGTTCTGGAATTAGACTCATATGTAAAGCTATGGTAGAGATCATCCTCAAAACTGATGATGATGATGATGATGATGATGAATGGAATCTAAGTAACTAATAATAATTTTTGCTGAATTGTGTTTGAGCAGCAGGAGGGACATCTAGGGAGAGCAGTCTGAGGCCTTCTCTAAACACAAACATTACACGAGTTTCACTCAAATAAATTTGTAATTGATTTAGATGAATTGGTGCAAACCTCTATATGGACACACTTTTTTTTTATCAATTCAGTTTAATTTTAGGTAACTTACCAAATTACTTTTTCATACTATTAAAATCAAAGTCACTTTAAAAGGTTCAGATAATCAGTAAAATCACTTTAGTGGAATAAAATTCCAATTAATGGAATAAAATAATCAATTCCTTTCTATTAAATGTTGAGGCTCCCCTACTGCCTTAATGGAATGTTCATATTCCGCAGTTATTCTTTTCTTTTTATGTTTGCCTTAATTGGCTAGTTCATCACAATAAGTGCTATATAGAGCTCTCGACTGCTACTCTCTATATGGAGCCAGTCTTGTAAAATAGCAACTAGGAAGCATCAGCTTTACCATGGAAGCGTGCATTTAAATGTTTAATGTCCTTCAGACTCCTATTTTACCTTTACCTTGATCTGCTGATCTGAACAGACTGTATGCTTTCAAACAGCACTACCTCAAAGTGCACTACTGAACTTTTAGGGCAAGGTAACAGGGCCAGCATGGTGATCCAGCGTGCAGCAGGCTAGTGCACTGTATGTTTGCACCCTGGCTTGCCTTGCACTTGTAGATAAGCACTCAGAGATCTCCAAAGCCAGCCTGTTCTGATCAGTCAGAGCGAAGGAATCACTTTAGGACTGAATGGAGAAAGTGTTAACCCCTGTCAAACAAAAGAACAGGAAATATAAGGATGAATGAAATGAGGTTACTTTGACAGGAAGTTACTCCTTTGGTTCTAACAGGGGCTGTTACTTTTTTTCCAAAGCTAGAACAAAAAGTGCATGGCCTATCTGCCCCATTTAGGTATGAAAGATTCAACTTCATTAATTGCTGGCTGTTGTGTAGGGGTCACATTTTCAAGGGCATAATTCAGAATACATTTGAATTCCTTGCATTCAGCTCCTAATCAATGACTACAAATTGGAGTTTGCCTCCTCCTACAATGGTCACAACTGAAAATCTAGCCTCAGTGCCACATTTAATATTGCTATCCACTTTTTCATTATTTTAAACAGAGACCTTATTCTAAATCTGAATTTGGAGCTTCCATTCTTAAAGGAAGAACATTAACACGCAAGGATGGAGACACAGAAGTAAACAGGTTAGTTTCCATTCATATTTCATTCATGCATCACATTTATACCAAAGCAGCAAATGTTCTAATTATATGTTTAATTACAGTTAGACAAAAATAACTAGCATTGGAAATTGCCTTTTTAGATTAGAATATGTAAGATAATGGGCTAATTAAATTAGTTCTGATTAATTGGTCACCATCACTGAATAGTAGTGACCACAAGTTGTGTCTATTCTAAAGGCTCTTTATTTTGAGTTAATGGACTTAATCTCATTGCTAGTTAACAAGTGTCCAGCTCATAGAAAACCTCATTGCAATTGACACTAATTGTCACCACAGCTGTCAGTCTTATCACAGAAACCAAGAACTGTTTTGTACTTTCTCATCCACAGAAGAGTCCCTGCAGGTCATGTGCTAAGGCACATTTGCAGTGTAATATGGGAAAGCCTATTTTATGGCTACAGGGCTGCAGTAGTTACAACTTAATTCTGTCACCTATAGTAAGCACTACATTCAATTAAAAATAATAGATTGCCTTCTCCTCTTAATTCAACCAGTTCTATGTTGATACAGCTCCATGTACCTCACTGATATAATTCCTATTTATAGTGGTGTAATTGAGAGAAAAATCTGGCCCTGTAATTCCAGCTATATATCTAGTTACATATCAAATTTAAATCAAATATTGTGCCGGAACAATTCAGGCTTGAGTGTTCATTGTTGAAAGACTCTATTGTACAAACTGCATTCTTCCATCTTTCAGTTTACAGATTATAACATAATGCAAATAAAAACATACTGAAGTTATTCTTGGAAGAAGAGCCTTGTTGACTTGTAGAAAGATGGAAGACACATAAATAGAAGGGAAGGATGAAAATGAGAAGGGGTTGCAATATGCTTTCCCGTCAATTTGTTATATATATATCTACTGTCTTTTGTCATAAACATATACTTTGTTTGTAAGTTCTTTGGGGCAGGAACCAACTTTTCATTGAATCAATATAAAGTGCCTAACAAAATGGGCCCTGATCCCCACATAGGGACTCTAGATGTAGTACAAATAAAATAAATAATAAATCACTTAAATGTGGGCTTACAAGGCAGGGCAGCAAAGGAAACACCATCTTTTTAGTATTTATTTTAAAGTGTACCTTTCAGCAGTGTGACAGCCTGTTTCATTTCTGTAATATTTTTTTTCTTTCACTGAAACCTGTAAATTAATCCACATTTTTCTGATAGCAAAAATATCCTGAGGTGTTTTTCAGTAATAACTATATCAGGGACTAAAACTCCTCAATATGGATTTTTTTAATCTGAACACCTTGGCCTTTAGCATTAGATTTATTCAGCCCAAAAACCATTAATACTTCAAGAACCCTCACATTATTTATTTAATCTTCTCCTTCATATCATATGAACATAAGAATGGCCATAGTAGGTCAGACCAATGGTCCATCTAGCCCAGGGGCCAGCAACCTCTGGCACGCGACTCACCAGGGTAAGCACCCTGGCAGGCCGGGCCAGTTTGTTTACCTGCCGCGTCGGCAGGTTCAGCCGATCGCAGCTCCCACTGGTCGCGGTTCGCTGTCCCAGGCCAATGGGGGCTGCGGGAAGCGGCGCGGGCCGAGGATGTGCTTATCCCCTACTTTGCTTAAGAGCCTTTGATGAGGGACCTTGTCAAAGGCTTTCTGAAAGTCCAAGTACAGTATATCCACTGTATCATCCTCCTCCACATTTGCTGACCCCATCAAAGAATTCAGGTAGATTGGTGAAGCATGTACAAAAGCCATGTTTGACTCATTCCCAAAATACATGTCTAATAATTCTGTTCTTTACTATAGATTCAGCCAGTTTGACTGGTTCTGAAGTTAGGCTTATTGGCCTGTAGTTGCTAGGATCATATCTGGAACCTTTTTAAAAAAAATATCAGTGTTATATTAGCTATTAGCTAGTCATCTGGCACAGAAGCTGATTTAAGCCAGAGGTTACAGACCACAGTTAGTAGTTCTGCAATTTCATATTTGAGTTCCTTGAGAACTCTTGGGTGAGTTTATTCCAAAACCTCCTCTATTGATGCTTCAAGCGGGACAGTTATTCGTATTTGTCACCTAAAAAGAATGGCTTGGATGTGGCTCTCTCTCTCACATCCTCTGCAGTGAAGATCGATGTAAAAACTTCATTTAGTTTTTCCATAATGGCTTTTTTCCCCTTAAGTGCTCCTTTAGCACCTCGATTGCCCAGTGGCCCTACTGATGTTTGGCAGGCTTCCTGCTTGTGGTGACGACGCAGGAAAGGAAACAGAACGCCAGGTCTGTGGTAGCTAGAGAGCTTTACAAGCCTCTTGCAAAAAGCCTCCCAGGAAAACTTTTCCTGGGGTTTTTATTTCTCTCCTTACTTTGTTTACAACTCTTCTTAGTGGTTACATTCTTGCGCATAGAAGAGCCAGGCAGTATACATGCACATAAGATAACGAACCCATCTCTTGAGCGCGTGAACACCAGCTGCGAGGGTACAATCAAATCAGCCAAATAAGTTTCCCAAACACAAACGCTGGATTGAAGGTCACTCCTGCCTCGTAGCCATGGGAGCAGTTTGCCGCGCCTGTGGACTGGCGATTCGGGAGCTATGCATCTCTACACCTGCTTCTGGAACTTTTAAAAAAAAGTTGCTGTTAGTTATTGTGTCTTTTGCTAGTTGCTCTTCAAATTCTTTTTTGACCTGTCTAAATATACTTTTACACTTGACTTGCCAAAGACTATGCTCTTTTCATTTTTCCTCAGTAGAAGTTGACTTCTAATTTTTAACAGGTATATTTTTTGTCTCTAGCTGCTTCTTTTACTTTGTGTTCAGCCATGGTGGCATTTTTTGTACTCTTCTTACTGTTTTGTTGGTTTTTTTTTGTGGTGAGGGGGAGGTGATTTGTGCTTCTATTTTAGTGTTTTTTAAAAGTGTCCATGCAATTCCATCTTTGGGACTCTCCCTTTTAATTTTTGTTTAACTTGCTTCCTCATTTTTATTTAGTTCTCCTTTTTAAAGTTAAAGTGTTACTGCGGTGGCTTTTTTATGGTATTCCCCCCTCCATCTTACCCTCAAAGATGCTAAATTTAATTACAGTATGGTCACTATTACTGAGTGGTTCAGCTATATTTACCTCCTGGACCAGATCCTGTGTGCCACTTAGGACTAATTTAAGAATTGTTTTTCCCCTTGTAGGTTCTAAGAGTAGCTACTCCAAGCAGCAGACATTAATGGTGTCTAGAAATTTTATCTTTGCATACCATCCTGAAGAGACATGTTTCTAGTCAATATGGGGATAGTTGAAATCCCCCATTATTATTGGGGTTTCTGTTTTTGTAGCCTCTCTAATATCCCTGAGCATTTCACAATCACCATAATCATCCTGGTCAGATGGTCAGTAGTACTGCTGTACTCTGGTCAGATGGTCAGTAGTACTGCTGTACTCTTAGTATTCAAGCATGGAATTTCTATCTATTGAGATTTGATGGTACTCTTTGATTCATTTAAGATTTTTACAGTATTTGACTCTACACTTTCTTTCACATACAGTGTCACTCAGGGATGCTGGAACAATTTGTGTAGTGGGGGTGCTGAAAGCCATTGATCCAAACTGTAAACTCTGTATATAATGGGAGCCACTTCAAGCCAGGAGGTGCGGCAGCACCCCCAGCACTCTTAGTTCCAGTGCCTATGGTGCTATTCTCCCACCACTGTGACCTACTCTGTCATTGCTATATATTTTGTTCCCTGGTATTACTCTGTTCCACTGATTATCATTGCTTCACAGAGTTTATGTGATGGCTATTATATCAATAACTTCATTTAATACTAGGCACTCAAGTTCACCCATCTTAATATTTAGACTTCTTGCATTTGAATGCAAGAACTTATAACACTTTTCACTATTTAGTTATCTGCTTCATGTGATGTAATTGAATGGGACTCTTTTTTATTTGAATGTTTCTCTTCAGAACCTCCCTATATTTTAGCAACTTCTATCCTTTTCTCTTTATTAGGATATATAGTATCCTCTTTAATAAATCATCCCCTAGAGTGTCTAGCCAAACTGTCAAGTATCAGGGGGTAGCCGTGTTAGTCTGAATCTGTAAAAAGCAACAGAGGGTCCTGTGGCGCCTTTAAGACTAACAGAAGTATTGGGAGCATAAGCTTTCGTGGGTAAGAACCTCACTTCTTCAGATGCAAGTAAAGGAAATCTCCAGAGGCAGGTATAAATCAGTATGGAGATAACGAGGTTAGTTCAATCAGGGAGGGTGAGGTGTTCTGCTACGGTAGCAGTTGAGGTGTGAACACCAAGGGAGGAGAAACTGCTTCTGTAGTTGGATAGCCATTCACAGTCTTTGTTTAATCCTGATCTGATGGTGTCAAATTTGCAAATGAACTGGAGCTCAGCAGTTTCTCTGCAAATTTGTTCATTTGCAAATTTGACACCATCAGATCAGGATTAAACAAAGACTGTGAATGGCTATCCAACTACAGAAGCAGTTTCTCCTCCCTTGGTGTTCACACCTCAACTGCTAGCAGAGCACCTCACCCTCCCTGATTGAACTAACCT